>NW_020290254.1:290845-318317 GCF_003144295.1 Acaromyces ingoldii | reverse complement strand
GAATGCCTCGGCCGACTTGGCGCCAGGAGCACCAACGGACTGAGCCGAGATGAGGTCACGGGCCTCGAATGCGTCGGCACCGGGGCTAACGGCACCGTCTGCGCTCAGGAGGTCGTCCGAGCCCTTTTCGACGTGAGTAGCGCCGGGGGCTGCGAGGGCATCAGCGCTGACAAGGTCGCGCTTGATGTTGTCGGTCGAGACGTCGCCGGCCGTAGCGCCCGTGTCCTTGGCGCCCTTCTCGACGCTAAGGGCGTCAGACAGGTCAATGAGGCTGCCGTCGTCACGCGAGTGCAGGGCCTGGTGCAGCTCCAGGACGGCGCGACGCTGCTTCTCGTGCACGTCGCTGGCGGCAGCGCCCGAGGCCTTTGCGCCATGTTCGACGGAGAGAATGGAAGCAGCGTCAATAAGGTCGCGGAGAGCCAGGCGCTCACGACGAGCCTTGACGCTGCTCGATCCCTCGGCGGCGGAGCCGGTGGCGTGAGCGCCGTGCTCGACAGAGCCGAGGTCGCTCAGGTCAAGGAGACCGTCACGACGACTGGCGCCGCCCTCGGCGGCCGAGCCGGTGGATTGAGCCCAGTGCTCCACAGAGCCGAGGTCGCTCAAGTCCAGGAGACCGTCGCGACGAGCGGCACCACCCTTGGCAGCAGCACCGGTGTCCTTGGAACTGTGACCGACCGAGCCGAGATCGCTGAGGTCCAGCAGGCCATCGCGGCGGGCAGCACCGCCCTGGGCAGCCGAGCCCGTCGAGGCAGCGTCGTGCTCCACAGAACCGAGGTCACTCAGATCCAGGAGGCTGTCGTCGTCGTCATCACCATCGTTGCGAGCGTGGAGAGTCTGGTGCAGAGCGAGGACAGCCCTGCGCTGCTTCTCGGCAGCCGCAGCACCCGAGCCCTGTGCTCCGTGCTCGACGGAGAGGACAGAGGTGGCGTCGATGAGGCTGCGAACAGCGAGGCGCTCGTTGTGGGCGCGCTTGACGCCAGCACCGCCCTTTGCGGCGGCACCCGTGTCCTTGCTCCAGTGCTCGACGGAGCCAAGGTCGCTGAGGTCGAGGAGACCGTCGCGAGTCTGAATAGGAGCAGCTTTGGCCATGGCGATGGCCAGCGCCGTGAAGGCAAAGAGGGAGGCGTTGCAGCGCATTCTGGTGGCCCTGTGTTAGTTCTTGCTCAACAATGCAATCACGACGCACTCGCAGCTCACGTTTTAAAAGAGCGTGTGAAGAGCGGTGGGGGAAGGGAGGACGGAAATGGGAGGGGAAGGAAGAGGTGATCGAAGGATCTAGATCGGACAGAGTGGTGAGAGGAAAGGGGAAAGAAGTGGCGCAGGCGGAGACAGTCGTTCTCTTATACCGGTGGTAGAAGAAGCCCAGAGGGTCGCGAATCAATGACACACGTAAACACCTCTTCAAGATCAGCGTAGAAAGGTAGAAGTTGTCATTACCGCACCCGGCCAATCAACCAAGAGGCTAGGGTCGACGGTATGTCATCGACCGCAAGTCTGGTGGGAATGCGTATAAATTTTGTGCGCGCAAGCGGAGGACTGCCGACAGAAGGGCGCGGGAAAAGGACAGAGGACTGACTGCATCACGACGTACTTCGCTGTCAGTCGAAATGGAGACAGATCAGAGCATCCATGCATGCGTATTCAACGCTACTACTGCTCTACTGCGTAAACCTTGTGGAGTTGGCGAAGATTCCAGCGATTGTCGCAAGTGTATGGTTCTGATCCGATGCTGTATGTCGTCCTGCCGACAAAATGCCGATGTACCACGACTACCGCCCTGGACTACATCTACCAATTAGCCGTAAATAAAGGGGCTTGGTCATGATTGATCGGACGTTGTCCGAATAGTAATACCAAACGATTAGTGTAGTGACGGGAAGGGACGACATAAGTACTGGACCCGGATCGCGCTCATCGCTCTCTCCGTTCGCATGCCCTGGTACGTACTGCTCCTTCGCATTGACGAGCAAGGCTTGCGCAAGAATGGTTAACTTAATAAATGTCATCTTGTGAGGTAGCTCAACAGGCATGGCCATTCATTCCCCATTTTCTTTCTCTTATTTCGCCGGCTTCTTTTTAGCCTACCGGTAAGCTAGGGCGCTTGGAGAGGCACGCGCCGCCCGCTTCGAGATATTCGTTCCAAGATCGCGCGCCTCGAGCCTTGTTTTTCCCGCCAGTGCCGGACGCGTCATATCGATATCTCCTTCCTAGACCGACGGAGTTCACAGTGAGAAGTCGCAGCAGTCGGTTCGCATTTATGGGTGAGTCAGTTGGAGCTGTGGAATGCCCGTACACTGAAGAGCGATCCGCGTGTCTTTTTTGATGGCTGCATTCGATCTCTTGCTGGCTCCCAGGGCGATTGCTGCTGCTCCACAAGTCCGCTTGCAGCTGGTTCATTCTTTAGCGAAACCTCTATGCACCGACCACTCACGTACACGATCTCCTAAACTGATCTCGACGATGTCGTCCGCTTCTTCCGGTAAATTTGCAGGGCTAAGCCTGTGGCTCGTGCCTCGCGGACCTTCGGGACAAGCAGAAGCCTTGCGCAAATTAATGGGCAACCTTCGAGACGAGGTCGCCGCAAGCCATGGGCCGACTTCGGTCTCTGCTCGCTTTGAACCTCACGTAACTCTGCTTGCAGGCCTCCAGGAGGGCAAGGGCTGGACGAGGCAGGCAGTATGGGCAAAGACTCTCAAGGTGCTGAAGGACAAACGGCAGAGAGGGGAAGCACCCATAGTCTGCCCGCTGCAAGACGTGGTCACGAGAGGTTCCTATTTTCAGGTTAGCTTGCTCCGAGGAGACGAGCTTTGCAACAGATCTAAGGAGAAGCGTCCGCTAACGGGTCAGACTGAGTGCCTTGCAGTGCATCGTCGTCGCCCTTGAAAAAACGAAGGATCTGATGGGGCTGAACGAGGCCATGCGAAGAGCGTTCAGTGTCGATGAGAGCGAGCCAAGCTACTTTCCCCACTGCTCCTTGGTCTACGCAGATCTCGACGAAGAGCAAGCCGATGCTGAGATCGCAGTGATGGAAAGTCAAGGTGTCTTTAAAAGGGAGCAGGGCCGAGCCGGTATTACTCTTGACCACATGGATCACATTACCCTGCACGCTGTCGAGCTGTGGGACTCCAACGGCGCCGTTGGAGACTGGCGAAGACTGGAAGAGTATGTGTTCTCGGAGGTGTACCAGTAGATGTAGTAGCAGTAATGGTGTTGGAATATTGCCAAGTCTTTGCACTATTCTTATCGTGAGTGCGCTTTGTGATGGCGTAGCAGAATGGCCCGGCAGGTGCTCTCTCCGTGTAGGACGGTATCAAATTGCTACACTACAAGAGAGCAAGCGAGCCTATTCATATTATAGAATTCGACTGTGGCGCTCGATTCACGCTAGCTTAGGTACCAAGCGTGATTATGTGTCCTCGGAGGAGACACGACCGTGAGAGCCCGTTTGGGAGGTCGTCCAGAGTCCCTCTCTCCAGGGACGTAGCCTCAGACTAGCTCTGTCTTGCCCATCCTCGAGAAAGAGTCTCGCTGCACATACAGGAAGTGTGTTTGACACAAGGCACATCGAGCCGTCCTAACTTCTTGGCTGCAACCTGTGCGATTTGGAGTGGAAAGGAACTTGAACAGTGGACTTTAAAGCCCTTCACTCAACAGGAGATGCCAGCCTCTTTCACTTTGGCTGGTGGTGGAAGAGGGCGCTGCTCCTCGACGTCTATCTTGAGTTAGCAAATCCACACAGTAGTAGTAACTTGCACGAGATGCGTCGGCGCACAGACCCTTTAGGAAGTTTAGAGTAGGTGAGCAAACCAGAGCTCGTGTCACCTGCTAATCATTCCATTCTTCCGCCCCTCACAGCAGCCATAGAAGCCAGAACAGCTGTGGTTGGTGGCCGCAAGGTCGAAAGAAACGATCAGAGAGAGTAGGGTCAGAATCTAAACGCGGCTTCAGGTGGGTAAAGTTTGGGATAAGGCCAACGCAGCAGTCACTCGCTGACGAGCTTACTTTACGTTCCATGAGAGCAGGAAGCCCTTTCGAACGCTCTCGGATTCTACTCTTCGCTGAAGCAACCAAGAAGAGCACTGCTCCGGACAAAATAGACGCCGACACCAAGCTGCAAGTGTGATTGACAGGTTGGAAGTACAATGCTCTCAAGATTGCAGCCCTTAGCAGTCAGAGCTCTCGCTACCGGTCGCCAGATTGCTACTCTCGACAAATTTTTCCTCTACAACACTGGAATTCGGACTGTCCTAGCCACCACGTACAGCGGCTTCAAGCACTGATTCGAAAGCAAGATAATTGGCTCAGACGGATGCAGTCGTGGAGCCGCTCGCCACGAGGAAGTGCATCACCGGGCCGAGAAGAATTTACCGCGATGCTTGACCACAGTGATGGCGAGGAGCATCTATCAGCCGGCTCGACTGAGAGTCAGGCGACACCGAGGGGTCTCTCTAGCACTCTCTGGTCCAACGACTTTGACGGTCGGTCGTCCCCACCGTCAGGATCGTCTTCGGCCACGACACCAAAAGCAGCCCGCGCTACTTTGTTCTCCGACACTGACTGGCAGAGCATTTCACAATCGCCTGTCTTCATGTCTGGCTGCCTCTCCGCCAGTGGTCTCGACTTAGATTCTCTCGATGACTTCAAGCCCGAGCTACTCTCGACATTGACGCTATTCCCTTCTTCATCTCAAGCGTCGTCCTCTTCCTCTACTGTCCCCGTTGCTAATGTTGCTTCGTCGACATCGTCCTCATCTTCATCTTCATCAACTTCTTGCCCAGTATCGTCGGCCTGGCACGCAGAAGAAGCTCGCAAAGGTGTGAAGAGCTCCCAAGGCAATCGCAAGCAACAGATGAACTCTCTCAGCCTTAACTTCGAAAGAACAGATGTTGCCTGCGGCGAAATCGGAGTCAGCCTGGCTGCCATCTCACCATATGGTGCCAGTCATTTCCATTCGATGGCTCCTTCGTCTCCGCTGAGGTCCCCCTCTCGCGTCATGGGGAGGCTACCTCTACATCTCCCACGCCCACAGCTGGCTGTCATTTCGACACCTTATGATCATCTTCCCGAGCATCTTCGTCGACACGGTCTGCACCAGGAGGCAGCTGATTTTGCCAAAGCAAGTGGCATAACCCCCGAGTACGCAATACACGCCTGGGTTCAGGTCATAGATGGCGGAAGAGAGGCACTTTTGGAGGAGACAAAGACCCTTTTGAATCGGCACGAGGGAACGACAAAGCAGCAGATGGCCAGATCCAGGGCGGAGGGCGATGCAGGCTTGCGAACGTCACTTCCCATGATGATCCGCATTCCTACCCACGAAACAGACTCTCGCAAATGGGGAATCGAGTCGACGCATATACTGGCTGTATGCAGGAACGATGGCCAGCAGACTTCGAATTCTGAGTCTGGCGTCCTAATTCCCTGCCATGCCCTTGTGTATGTTCTGCAATGCGCCTCGCTCCCGGCTTTCCCGGCATCCGTACGAGATGATGCTGCGCCACTAGGGTCGCCATTGGGTCAGGGCCGTCTGCTCCCTGTGGTGCCGTTGCGAGCACCAGAACCGCAGCATTTCGTCCTCACCCACCGGTTCCTCTACCTCTGCGATGAGGATAAGTTTCTCTGCGATCTTTTGCCCATGAAGCACATCGCTCGCAGTTGGGACCGCGTTCGTCAAGAGGCATTCCAGCAACCCCTACCCCCATCACCACCACCTCTTCCCTCTGCTTCTCCAGGCTCCTTTCCCTTGTCCTCGACGCAGGAAGCACAGCGCTCAAAAACTTTGCTACTCGACAGCGAGGAACAGAACGCTCCCCTGGCCACCGTCGACGCACTTTCTTCTTTGCCCATCTGCAAGCTCCTCGACTATTGCAACATTGTCCACGCTGCCTGGGCCAATGGCGTGGCTATCGGCCTTCTCGACACACGCTATTGGGCCACGCTGGACCGAGCTTGGGGCTTTCTCGTGGCTGCGCTCAGCTTGCGGCAAGCAAAGGAAAACGACGCCAAGGTCAAGACGGCTGCCAAACAAAAGGGAAAGGAAAAGGGTTGACTGTGACGCCTCGACCACACCGTTTAAAATCTCTTTTATGCTCCTGGGCTCTTGTTGCCTACTTTGCCTCCAAGTTGTCTTGTTTTCTTACTCATCATACTTCTTTTTTTTTCGCCCAACCAATACCTGGAGTCTGACCGACTGACTCTCGTAGAAATCAATGAGGTCCCATAGATCCGAACGTTTGGACGCGCCCCGTGCCTGCTGGCTAGATTGATGTGCTACCGGTAGTGCCTGTGTGTGCGCGCGCCAGTCAGCGTGGGGGAAATCACAGAGCCTTGCGCTTCGCTACCACTACGAACATGTCCACTACGCCTCTCTTGGCAGACACTCTCGTCGTCGGCGCGGGCTGGTCGGGCCTTATTGCCTCGCTCAAGCTTGCGCAAGCAGGCAAGAGGGTAGTACTTCTCGAGGCACGCAAGAGAATCGGGGGCAGGGCTTTCACCCACTCCTGGAACGATGCCACGCCCCTCGAGGACAATAGCCGAAATGCGACAAACGAGCCAGTCCATGCCGTCGATTTCGGCTGCAGCTGGATCCACGGATATAATGAGGGCAACCCAGTCAAGGAGCTTGCGCAGCGTTATGGCGTCGTGAGTCGCCGTCGAGCTGCCTCGATGATACGGGACGCACGCTGATCTCCGAGTCTTAACAGAAAGTTCATGTGCCCAAGTCTACACCATCTCAGATCATTGGTCCCCATGGCCCACTCGCTGCCGACCTCGCAGCCAAACTACAGGCCAACCTTAGTGCGGCTCAGTCGGCTGCAACGTCGCAAGCGCGAACATCAGCGGGCCGTCTGAGCAAAGGGGACGGCCAGGCCACGGATCCCTCGTTGGCCTCCTTCTTGCTCGCGCCCGCCTCGCCCCTGTTCACAGGTCTCGAGACAAGTGAAGAAAAGCACCTGGCCATCGCACTTGCGCGCAGCCTGCACATACCGCTGGGCACCTCACTCGAGCAAATTGCACTCACTTGGACTGGCTTCGAAGACAACTTTGCAGGAACAGACGGCGCACCCGAGGGAGGCTTTTCGCGCCTCATCAACCTCGTCGCAAAGGAGCTCACTTCTCTTGGTGTCGAAATAAGGACAGGACATGTCGTCGAGCAGATTACAAACTCATTGGCTCAGCAGCAGCAGCAGCAGCAGCAGCAGCAGCAGTGTGTTGAAGTTTCTGCAAAAGACGAAGAAGGCAAGGGGAAAGATGTTGTCTACACGGCGAAGTCGGCCCTCGTCACTATCCCGCTTGCCGTTCTGAAAGAGACACACGGAAATCTGTTCAAGCCAAAGCTGCCTGCCAGAAAGCAAGATATCATTGATCGTGTCAACGTAGGCAATCTCAACAAGGTGCGTCTCTTCTTGCTCCTCCCTTGTCTTCCCGCCGAGCAATTCAGACGTTGATACGCTTGCCCAGGTCCTCCTGACTTACGAAACCCCGTGGTGGCCGCTCGAGACCGGTACATTCTTTGTACTGCCCACCAGCAGCTCCTCTCCGTCTGCAAGCCCGTCGCTTGCCGACACTTTCCGTGAAACGACCCTGATCGTCTCTTCGCTGTGCGCCCCGCACGGCCTTCCCGGCAGCACCAACAGCCTCCTCGTTATGGTCGGTGCGCAGGCTGCAAAGGACATCGAGCAGTACACGAGGCTCGAGGTCGCAGAGGCTCTGCACGACTACCTCTATGCACGCCTCAAGAATCCCTCAGACACGACTCAGCCAAAGCTGAGACACACCTTCTACTCTCGATGGGGCCAGCAGCCATTCACGAGGGGGGCTACAACGACGCCTGTCGTCATCGGCGATCCGTCAAACTCTCCATTGGATTTTGAAGAGCTCTCGAGGCCCGTCTGGGATGGTCGGCTGTCCTTTGCCGGCGAGGCATGCGATCTCAATCACCGTGGAAGCGTCGCTGGCGCCGTTCTCTCTGGCGAGCGAGCAGCAAAGTCAATACTCAAGGTTCTGTCCAAGCTGTGAGAAGGAGCAATTTGAGATGCCGCAGACAAGAAAACCTCTGTTTTCCCTCTGGAGTGATGGGATTTGACTTCTGAAGTGCTAGTGGTGATAATAGTGGTAAATTGGTGAGAGGAAGAGACCCGAGTATGTGTATGATACGACGTGTGACGAGAGAAGCCGAGACAAAGGTGAGCGGAATCATTAGAGTGACATGCTGAGGGTGGCTCTACGGCCGGCTAGAGAGCAGAGTAGGAGAAAGAGTGGTTCATCTGTAAAGACAAGAGGAGAAAGCGTTGAAACGACGACGCGACCTCCTTGCGAAAGATCAAGACGGCTTTCGCTGCTGCTTGGTAAAAGAGCGGACAGGCGCTGTTGGCGTTCGCTCATCATCATCGAGGACGTAGTCCGACATCTCCAGAAAAGCCTTTGACTTCGATGCTGTAGGAGAGGACATGACTGCTGTCGTGTCCCCCAGATCTTCTTCGTCATCTTGAGTGTGTTTAGCATTCTCGTCGTGACCCGCAAAGCCATCTGCCTCGCCAAAATTTGGCAACTGGACGGCATGAGGGGGTGACGAATTCGCCGATGAGATCGACTTGGCCATCATCACCGGGCTAAGGGGAGACGAGAAAGTGGGAGAAGAGGCGGGCGGAAGCGAGGGCGAAGACGTGCGCACAGCCGCCTTGCCACTTTTTTCCTGCTCCATTCTCTGTGACTGCTGCACGGCCCATGAACGGACAGCCGCATGGTCGTTACCACTGCCGGCCGTTCGGAGGTGATGCGAAGGCGAACGCCTGGGTGCAGCAGGGTGACGATGACGTTTTTTCTGTTCGGAGGGTAGCGTGGGGCTGTCGACGCCATCAGCCTCAAGGGCCGAGACTCTGGCAAGCTCATCAAGCGTTCCATCAGAGATGCTCGCGGCGCCGTCGTCGTCATCGTCGAGTACGAAGCGGTCGCTGACGCTCTCGATGCCCTCTATACTGTCCCTGCTCCCAGGAATCACTCCTGGGGTGGCGTAGGACGAATAGAGAGTATTTTGCGTCGGGTCGGTGTACATGGTGGCAGAGGACGGCTGGAGGAAGCTCCATGACGAGTGCGACAGGTAAGGTGACTGCCCGTGACCCACGATGCTCCCTCCGCCTCCTCCGCCGGGCCCCGCACTCGCGACGACAACATCGCTTGCGGTTCGCAATGGCGAAGAGGCATCAGCCTGACTCGACCCGGAGTTGCTCCTCGGTGAAGTGCGACGGGTCTGATGCGGAGCCATGTGACCATTGGCGGACGGAGGCAAACTACAATGCGACATCTGGTTGTTGTTGACGGAGAGCGAGGCCATGGCCGGCTGCAAGCTGTGCACGCCACTGATTCCTGGCAAGTGGCCCAATGCATGTGGAACGTTCGCAGGATAGTGTCGGAGCGATGGTTGCGACTGCATCGGATGTCTGGCGTAATGATGAAGACCAAGGAAACGTGGTTTCGTGGCAGAAGCTGCCTTTGGGGACGGTGGCTCGGATCGCAAAGGAATTGAAGCTCTCCGGTGCGCTTCGGCAGGGTCAATGATGGGCCGTGGAAGCGACATGGATCGGTTGACGCCATCGGAAAACGATCTCGAGGTGCGTTGTCCAGGGCCATCTGCCCCGGGAGGCAATAGGCTGTCTTCTATCGCATTCGCGTTCCCATGGCCGCTGCTGTCTGCCCGGTATGAGGCCTGCTGCTCCAAAGCGAGCAGCTGTGCACGTCCACTGGCCGATCTGGCCGACGAGGAAGAGGGGGAAGAGGAGGTACACGACTCTGGATGAGGATGAAGCTGAAACCTTTCGCTCCCAAACGAGATTTCAGACCCGAGAGCAAATGAATCTCCCATGACCGACTTCGCATCTTCTTCGTCATCATGCTGTTGGTCTTGCTCTTGGTGATGGCGATGGGGTAGTGTATAGGAGAGCGAGGGTGAAGTGCGTGCAGAGGCGTTCGTCGTGGTGCGGGAGACGACCTGGTGATGGAACGAGTCGGCCGATCCACCTCCGTCGTCGCTCCTAGCTGACGAGGGCACGAGGGTTGATGGGGAGCTGCCGGCCGGCTGCCTCGTCCTGGCGTCAAACCGCAGCCCAGCTCGCATGACAGTCTGGCGCGGGCTCAGGCCCGTGCTCTGCGACAGAGGCGCGAGCATGGCGGTCGTTGGAGGATAGGCAATCGGATTCCTCTGCGCCTGTCCCAGGCTCCTAGCCATTTCCTCAAAGGCAAAACTACCTCCAAAGCCAGACGACATGAGGCCCTCGTAGTGGTGGCGCCCGCGAGGATGCAAGGTGCGAGGGTCGACCGAGTAGCCAAAGTTGTTGAAGCTGCCGTGCTGTTGCCGTGGTCGATAGCCCTCTGGGGCCCTCGTCAACCCATCCTCCCTCTCTTCACAGAGCTCGTCAAGCGACGCCTGCACCCGGTCCGCCCTGACGATGTTGTGGTGATTGCTAAGGATCCGTGAAGCCCTCATGAATTCGCCACGAATGGTATAGAGACCGTCCTTGGTCACGGTGCGCGAGACATTGTAGCCCAGCTGAAATGGGTCTTCAATGCAGAGCTGATGGCGACAGTTGAGCATAGTCCTGGCAATGCAACCGATGTCACGTTTCTCACCTCTGCTGTCCACTCCTTGTTGTCCTTTGAAATGAGTCCGCCCTCTGTTCGGATGCTGACGACGTCCTTTGAATAGCTGAACTCCTTTGAAAAATAGCGAAAGAAGTCGATGAGAAGCTCGCCCACAGTCTCTGTATTTTCCGAGGTCCACTCCTGTCGAAGGAGTGCAATGTCGTCATAGAAATAGATGTTGTGGCCGTTCAGCTCGACTTCCTCCTTGGCGATGGGTTTCGAAGGCGGCAACCTTTGCAAATTGGGCAGCACCGCTGGTCGCTTGACGTGGCAGAGGAAGAAGAGCATCATAAGCGTGAAGCCGTACGATGAGAGCGTGCCCGTCCACGGTGAATTGATCTTTCGCCTCTTTGTCCAGACTTTGACTGTCAGTCGGAATCCTCGTCAGTCCTCTCGTCTGCTTTCTCCAACGTGGCCACACTGGTAAAGAAGACTTACGAAAGAGGACGAGTGTTCGCAGTCGAGGCGGGTCGACCATAGCGTAGCTGAGCAACAACCTCGTATTTTCAAGGGCCAATCGATTCTCGAAGCCGATATCGCAGCTAATCTCGAATGGAACTCCTTGGGAGGCCGCTTCCACGTCATATCGTCAGCCCCGGCTCTGTTTCCTTGAGGGTCTCCCTCTCTGTGTGCTCCTGTTGACTTACGTCTGCTGATCTTGATGATGGGAATCCTGGCTTTTGGAAGCGGCATGACGGTATAGTCGGTTTCTAGAACCGGGGCGGAAAAGGGACAAGAGGGGTCAAAAACGAGGATCAAAGATCGTTCACTTGGGCCAGACATACCTTCTCTAATGAGGGCACCCAGCTTCTCGACGAGCTCTGAGGCCTTGTGCTGGGGCAGCTTTCCATCTGGTCCTCCCTCGACATTTTCCAAGAGACAGCAGAGGTCCATGTCTGTGAGTGAGAACCATCACAAGAAGGGTGCCAAGTTAGCAGAGAGATTTCTCCAGTCTTCAATATTCCGCTTTCGCTCACCAGAGTTGCGCAGAGCAAAGCCATTGGCCATGCTCCCGAATGCTAGCAGCCTCGCACCGGGACTGACGCGGCAGGCGAGCTTCTCGAGGTGCCTCCTCGTGTTCTCCTTTATCCGGTACTCGTCCTCGGTCGGCAGAATGGGGCTGAGAAAGTGAATGATGCAGTTGGTTAGCTCGCCGACGAAGCGCTCGTGGATCGAGAGTTGCTGCTGCAGTTGATGGAGAGCAAATGCGTGGGCGCGGGCATGAGTATGAGCGTTGACGTGGGATTGAGGGTGATGCTGGTGCTGGTGCTGGTGCTGATGGTGGAGAGATGGAGGGTGCTCAGGCAGCTGTGGACCGTGCATTATCATCGAGGCCTGAGCAGCGAGCTGAGCCTGCGAGGGCAGTCCAGCTATCAGGGTGCCATTGGTTGCCTGAGCCTGATTGAAGCGGAATTGTTGCTGCTGCTGCTGCGGCGGCGGCGGGTGTATGCCAGAGGTGCTAGCACGCGTTCTCCCGTTCGCCATCGCATTGCCGTAACCTCCGGGCAGTGAGGCAGCACGCATCGTCGTGATGGCCTGTTCGCCCTGAATGGGCAATCTTGCATCGGCGAACAGATGCTGTTGGGGGCTGGACAACGGTGAGGAAGAACGACTGGGCTGGGGCGCCGTTGCCGACGTAGAGGCAGACGATGCCGAGCCCAAGGCCTGGACATCAGCCGTACCGATGCTGACGCTCATTGGAACGGGCGAGATGGAAAGCGTCGATGACCGGCGAGAGGGCAGGGGAGTGGACGAGGGCGACGAGTGAGGCACTTCGAGGCTAGGCCCGGCGTAATTGGAAGGGTTGAGGTATGGGTTGGGTGGCAAGGAGCTGGAGCCAAAGCCCTTGACAGAGTCGGTGGCCGCTCTATCCCTGGCTTTCGCCTTGTTGCTTGATGATGCAGGGCCGATTGTCTGTGCGGCCGTCGTCGAGACCTTTGCTGGATTTGGAGGCAGTGGCGAGGTCGATAATGTAGGCGAATGTATCCTCTCCCTGTCGTCTGCCGATGATGTGGGCGCTGCTTCCGTCACCGCTTTCGATGCTTGCGAGACCGATAGTGCCATTTCTTGGGAGAAAGACGGCGTCGGCGGGGGAAGGGGCGGCGACGAAGACAAAGATGAAGACAAAGGCGCAGCCTTTGCCTTTTCTTGTCGTTTGCTAGCTCGAGAGGCACCACTCCCCCGCCTGCTTTTTCTCGACGGCCGTCCGGTAGACGTCGTGTCGCCATTGACATCCCGCTGGGCAGGCGCCGGAACGGTGGCTACCTCTCTATCTTCCGTCATGGCCGTGTCCTCGTCGCTGGTGGCGGTCCTTGGCAAAGCCTAAGAATGCGCGCGCGTCTTGATCCCAGCTAAGGTAGTAAGTAGCCAATGTCAAAAAAAAAAACAAAGAGCCAAGGGTCGTGCGAACTACAGCCGTCGTACCAGACGCGGCCACAGTTGCTCGATCACGCCTGTCTTGCTCACCAGCAGGACAAGGCCTCGGGCGAAACACGTCTGGGAGAGACGCAAGGCGTGCACTGCTCGCCCCTTATGCGTCGAGTAAACCACGCGTTCGCTCCTTCGAGGCGGCGCCGGTGTCGTACTGCCAAGGGCGTCTTCGAGAAACAGCGCCAGGCGGCCTGATACGCAGGCCGCAGTGACTGCGACGCAAGCACACAGAGAGGGAAACGAGGGGAGAGAAAAGGGGCAAAGGAGGGGGGGGAGGGAAGCTCAGACAGGTAGTGGGGGCGCTTTGGTGGTGACGACGGCGTGCGTCGATTGGCTACGGAAGCCCGTTCACTGCCGGAAAAAGAGAGGATCCTGCGCGTGTCGTCGGCGTCCGGTCAGAATGCGGCGATCCGTGATGCGATGCGCAGTCCTGCTGATCGCTTGCTTGCTTGTTCGAACGTGCGCGCAGGAGCAGTCCCCGGTGCGAGCGAGCAAGCCTTTCTATTCGTGGTGTTGCTTGTGTCGATGAATCCCTGTTGTTGTCTGGCTGGTCCTCCCTTTCTTTTTGAAAAATAAATAAAACCAAAATTTAGCAAAAGAACCCGCGCGGTGCTTCTCCAGAGACCCAATCCCAAGAAAGGGAGGAAAAAGCCAAAACAAGAATGGATCTGGCGTGTACCAGTGCAGCGCAACTGCCACCACGAAACACGCCCCCCTTCAGGCCCTCCCGATTCTTCTTCACTTGGCCGGGACTATAGTAATTGAGATCATGTCGGCTTTCTTTTTCTGAGATGATCAGGATCACGAGTTCATGACCGAGAAGCCCTTCAAGCATTCAAAATACCTGAAGCTAATTAGGGCACATAGTGCTCAAAGGCATCTGCTGCTCTGTGCCCGCCCACCCACCACCTTTCGCGATGTCTTGAACCCAACTTGGGCTGCCTCTCCTGGCTTCCTTTTTCCCACGTGCTTCACACCCTAACTAATTTTTAACCATAGCCGCCTTTTTTCGTTGTCTGGCTTCTCAAGCCTTGTTCGCCCCGACTTTCACAGGTACGCTGATCACAACAACATGCGAGTGCACGCTTGCCGACTGTCCCAGTCGGTCGCCTCGTCTTCATCAGTGGCAGCGCTTCTACCTCGAAAAGTATCACCCAGCGTCTTCTCAAAAGCATATGCCACCGACGCTGCACAAGGACAAGCAGGTGTGTGAGAAGACAGTCTTGCCCTTCTGCCCAGAGGAGAAGTCGCTGATGAGCAAATGACCTAAATAGATTCCACGGCTGAGCGTTTGGCAGTGCATGCAGGCGCGACGAGTGGAAAGAAGCAGCTGCTGTCATCCTGCCGGGAAGGCACGCCTCTCACTGGCCTCTCTATCGAAAAGGACCGGCCAGACCCGCTTGCCAAGGCTGACGAGGCTTATCCTGCGTGGCTCTGGAGCATCGTCGGTGATTCAGATCTCGTCTCTGGCTCGCCCTCATCCTCAGGTGGGGCAGCAGGCGCATCGACGATGACAAAGGGCGAGGCGAGGGCGGCACAGAAGAGGAGCGTCAAAGCCGCCCGTGCTCAGCAGCGGAGAGGTGGTGTCGACGGTTCGGCGGACTCGGTTGCTGCGGGTAACAGTGCAAAGGCAGTGGGACAACGGGATGCTGCAGAGCAGAGGTTTGCGTCGGCAGAGGCCTCGATCAGGGCCGCAGAAGCAGCCGAGGCAGCCAGAGCCGAGGCCAGGCGTTCGCTCCGGCGCGCGAATCGCGAGGCTATCAAGGCGAGGAATTTCGTCGGCTCATCGTAGCTGTCACCGTTGTTTTACCACTCGAATGCAGACCTATGCAATCCACTGAATTTAAGTGATTGCGGAGTGGCAAAGAAGGAAAGGCTTGGGAAAGAAGGAGAACAAGGAGGAGGAAAGGAGCGAAGAGGATGTGATTGATCGATCGAGGAGGGCCAAAGAAGACGAGGAAGGGCAAGGGCGCAACTGAGCTAGAAGAGCAGGTGGGCAATCTCGACATTGAGCCATTGCCAAGCGGTGCGTCACCGACTCCTTCACATTGTCTGCTCATCCAGCGCCCCTCAACGAGGGCCAAGAGGGATTGGGGTAGTGGGGTAGGTACTAGATGTGGGAGAGGGGAGGGAGGAAGAGTGAGATAGAGAGAGAAAGAGAGATTGGCAAGAAAGACATTGGGAAGGAGGCAAGCCGAAGGTCTGCGAAAGAGGCTGTTGAGAGCGAGCTGGCCGACGGCGGCTTCTGAGAAAATTGAAGTAACGTGCAAAGATTTAGAGATGGCCTTCACCCCTGCAATGAAGATGCCACTCACGCCGCCTGCACCCTCTCAGAACCGGTTTAAGCCCTGCTTCTGTCCCCTTCCTCTTCCTAATTCCTAGCGTCGCTCGTCCCTCGCTCTTTCGAAGCCACCTTCAGCGTAAAATGAACCAACCCTAGCACCATCTGCCTCCACAGGAGTAGGCGAACGTGCAGATGCTTTCTGATTACACCTATGGCCAATAATGTAGCACCCTCGTCGTGTTCTGACGTCGCAGTCCGATAACGATTATTTTACTGTCCTGTCTTCTTCCCTCGTTTGCGCTTCTTTGCATCCTTTATGCACTCTCACATGTAATTGAATGTTGGCTGGATCACGAGTCAGATCCCTGCGAAGTTTCAGGTCTCCAGCTTGGTTGCGGCGCGAGTAAATCAAAACGGTTTCAACGTACAGAGATCTCGCACCAGCTTTCCATCGTGAGACCAGAACCATTTCATTCTTGAGATGATCGAATGGCATCTTGTGAGTGCTCGTGACGGATAGAGAAAGTAGATGAAGGGGTGGGGACGAGGTGGTGAAGAGAGGGAAGAGGCAGGACGTCCCTTAGCCTTTAAGCAGCCCTCAACTATCGCTGGCTCCGAAGTGACAATCTTCTGTGCCGCCGCCCCATCGACGGCTTCGGCTCCATACAGCGCCGGCTGCCCGTCTGCGTTACAGGAAACCACGCTCGGCACCTTGCTGCCCGATGTTGTCTGCCCTGGGCAACTCATCACATCACAGATGTTGGGCTTCTTGCCGGGCGTCATAATACGCAGTTAGGACAAAGGGAACACCTAGAAAATGGATCGCCCATTGTTCTCTTAGCGGTGCACGACTCTAAAATGAACTTTAAGAGAATAAGATAAGGAGGGAACGTCAAACCTTTCGAACAATGGGCACAAAAGCAAAAGCCCAAAGAAAATTGGTATCCAAATCTGAATTAATATAGACTTCAAAGTATTGACGGGAAAGAGGGCGGCGCAGGAGGGACAGAAAATGCCATCGACTCGAAAGCCTGACGACGACGATAGTGTTAACAATGGAGAGAATGATGGAAGCGAATGCTATATCACGTAGCTAAAACACAGGTAAAGTTCGTTTCTCAAGCATGAATGGTGCTCTGCGAGTTCCAACTGTCACGTCGCTGGGGGGACGATTCGTCGTCAGAGTCGTGCTGGCTGTGATTCTCGTCTCTCTCCAACGACACGAGCTCCTCTGAGGCATCGTCACCGGTATCTGCCTCTTCTTCAAGCTGCCTAGCCAGCTGCAATAGGATGGACATGTCCGAATGGCTGCATGCCGACGCTACCAGCTCGCTCTGTCGCATATCTCGTCAGCAGCGAGCGGGAGTAGAGAGGATTATTCATTTTCCGACTCACGGATGCGAGCATGTCAGCTGAGGGCCGTTTCTCAGCTTCCATCTCTGTGCACCAGGCCAAGCACTGCTTGAGAGCCATCGACCATCGCTCCGGCGTGCTCAAGGGAGGAAGGCCATGCTTTGCTGTCAAGGTGATTGCCTAGGAATAGAAAGGATAGAGTGAGACGAGTAAAAAAGGGAAGCAGCAGTGAGCGAGAGCAATTCTGAGGTGGAGAAAACAAATAGCTTGCTCACCCTCAGGGCTGGAAAGTCGACACGGGGCGGATCGCCCTCGACCATCTCATAGAGAACGACGCCCAAAGACCAAACGTCAGCCTTGGCATCGTAGGGCTCGGCCTTGACCACTTCCGGTGCCATCCAATAGGCCGTCCCCACGACGCTGGACCTCTTGGCAGTGTCACTTGTCAGCTCGGCCGCGTGGGTGAAATCAGCCAGCTTGCTTATTCCTTCGGCCGACAGGAGAATGTTGTCACTCCGACAGTCGCGATGGACGATGCCCTGGGCGTGAAGGTGCTCGAGCCCAGCAGCGGCGTCGGCCATGACGCGGCCCATCTGGGCCTCGGAGAGAGTCAAGCCGCTGGCGTGAAGCGCAATGACGTCGGCCAAGGCCATCGACATGAGTTCTTGCACGATCCAGACGCCCTCGTGTCGTTCGCCCAGCGGCGACAAGAAGACGTCGTAGAGGCTCACGACGTTGGCATTTCCGCATGCTCCCTTCCACAGCTTCAACTCCTTGTCCAGGCCCTTGAATCTTGGTGCCACGCCCTCGTCTTGTCGTGGGAGGCGGATGACTTTGACGGCCAGATGTTTGTGGCTTTTAAGCGACGCGGGGAGGTCCATCTGGGTCATTGGTGCAGTGGCAAAGACGTCACCTGATTCGCCCTCTGCGATCATGACGAGATCGTCCAACGCTCCGTCAAGCCTGTCTCGTCGGACCATGCCCTTGAGCTGTCGAACCATGTCGACACTAGCGAGCGAGAGATTTGCGTTGCTCTCGTTGCCCTCGTCGCCTTCACTGAGATCCCTCGTGTCAACGACATTGACATTGACACGGTAAGCAGCTCCTTCAGCGGCTGTTGACCTATGCGGAACCGAATCAGCCGGTGCCGATGCATCTGCCTGGTGGCCATCAAGCGCTGCAGAGAGAGGGGGGACTGTTTGTGGAAGAGGTGGCACCGGTGGCACGCTGTCCCCGCTCACTGGGTCCCCGTCCATCCTCATTGGCAAGACATCGTTGAGGTCCATGCTTTGCCGTGCCCTCATCAGCTCAGCAAAGCTCACGGCGGCGGCAGAGTCTTCAAGTGTAAAGGTGTCTGCGTCATAGTGCATCGACACGGGGAACCTTCGCGCATCGGTGCTTCTCCTAGGCGCCCTCGTCGATCGACGGCCGGAGCGCGAGGATGATCGGGAGTTGCGACTGCTCGGTCGACTGAGGGCTGCAGCTTCGACGGCTTCGGGGTCCGCAGACGGGGGACCATAGGATGAAGAGGAGGAGAATGGAAAGTCTGACTCGGGAGGCAGACTGGCAATCGACGACCTCGACTCAAGTCCCTTGCCCTCGCGAAAAGAGTCGACAACGTCTTCCGTGGACCTCCAACCGGCCTCAGAGGCTGCCAAGTCTTGAAAGTGGCGCCGCTCCTCTCTGGCAAGGCCCTGCTGAGCCTCCGGCCCCATGCGCGCTTCGAATGACAGACCGTGTTTGTCGTCGCCTTCGTCGTCAGCACCATCATGCCCGTCTTGGTGAGGAGGCGGGGGCAGGGATCGCATCTTTGGATCTCTCCGTGGTGCCCAGCGCTCGCCTGGTAGCGCCGCTCGCAGCAATGACGGCGATTGGCCTGGTGAGAGGTGACGGGGCGATGCCAGGCTCCCTTGGCTCCAGCTCGAGGCTGTATTTGTGGAGCGCGAGGTGAAAGTAGCCGATCTGGGCGACAAGCCGCCGCTGTGGGTAGACGAAGCGGGCGAGGGCAAAGGCGAGGGCGAGAGACGGTCTGGTTCGTGTTCGTGCTCGAGGCGCCCATGCACGGGACTCACGCCTCCACTCCTCGTTGATGACGTCGCCGTCAGGCCATCGTCGCCGTCATCCTCGGCCTCGAGCCAGTCCTCGATAAACTGCAAGTTGCCACGGTCATGCTCCTCATCACCCGTCGCTTGCGTCGATACAGCGTCGGCTTCCGTTGAACCCTCTTGCGACGTCGCAAAATGAGCGCTGAGGGGCGAGGAGCTGGACTTGTGCTTCTCCGAGGCCGCTTCAGGGTGTGTTTGCGGCTCGTCGCTGATGTCGGGTAGGACGGGTGCCGGCTTTCTCTTTGTCCTTGCCGAGAACGCGGCAGTGGTCGAAGGCGCAGGCGACTTCGGAAGCGCAGGCGCAGTGTAGAAACCGTCCTTGCCCGGCAGAATGAAGTCGGGCTTGGAGCGACCAGGCGGCACACGAGCGGCTTTGGGAGGGAGCGGCGGCGCGTTACCCTCCATCTCCGAAGCTGATGTGGACGATGTCAAAGGGGACGACAGAGACACGGGTGAAGAGGCCTGATTGACGACATGACCGTTGGACACGCCAGGTGAAAGTAGAGATGGTGGCACCGCCGTCTTTGATGTAGAAGCAGTGGCATGGCCATAGCTGCCAGAGGAGCCGCGCGAAGAAGCCCTGGACTGCCGTCTAGGGCTGCTGGCCGCACCGGTGGCGAGGGAGCCGACCTCTCCAGCTGCGTGCGGTAAGGGAGAGGAGAGGGATCCGTCTGCACTCTGGGGCGCACCCTGAGATGCGACTGATGTCCGGCTGCCAGAGTGCTGGGCGCGCTTCGAGGCCAGTGAGTAGGGTGAAAAGGCCTCGTCGGACGACACGATCCTTGCAGCCGAAGGTGGATGAATGCGAGGCGGCACCTTTCTCCGTTCTCGTAGGCTGCCCACGGCTACTGAGGGCCCTTCATTTGGAATCTCGCCATCGCCATTGGCCTGCAAGGCAGCAGTGGCGGCCATACATCCACTGGTGGACGGCTGAAGAAGCGCCGGCCCGGGGCACTGCGAACTTGACGAGGTAGGCGACGGAGGCACAGGAGAGGACCACTCCTGTCGCGGCTGCACATGCGACATTCCGCTCGACGTCGTGTCCGTAAGTGAAGGCGTGGAGCGAGAAGTTGAGACCGACGGGGTCTGCTGGCTGTGTCCATTGATCTCTTTTGGAGCAGCCGGAGGCGGGCTCGTAGAGCAAGTGCCATGGCTCTGCTTTGGATGGCTCACACCTGCCCTGGCAGGGGGATACCTGTCTTGAGCGCTCGCACTCTGACTCTGTACTACAACAGCGTCGTGGTATTCCAGTGGACTGGCTTTGGTCAGGTTGAGCTTGGAGACGGTCGCAAACTGGGCGGGCTCCTCTTGCTCTTCGGCATAGGACCCAGTTGTATGCTCCCTCCCTCCATTGTCGTCTTCGTTCTCCTCGTCGTCATCCTCGGTCTCGTCCCTTTCAACCTCCTCCCTGTCGTCGACATCGTCGTCGTCGTCGTCGTCTCTTTCCTCGGTATGCTTTTCCCATCTCTTTAGCACGTTTGCACCTCTCTGCTTCTCGTCGTCATCCTCGCCATCGCGCTCTTCTTCGGCACTTTCTCCATCGGCCTCGTCGTCGTCTTCCTCAAACAGGCCCAAGCCTTTGCTCCCCTTGCCGCCCAGGCTGTTAACGCGGGCCAATGCCGTCAAGTCCAGTGATCGCGACCTCCTCTTGCTGCGTCTCGAGGTACTAGGAGCCTGCACAGCAGAAGAGGCACCTCCTGGCTGGCCTCGAGGCGCGTCAGGAAGGGCGCTCAGCAGGGCCGAGGCCCAGCCATCGTCTTCTGTGCTGTTGAGCATGGGTAGTCTGTGCGCATCTGCAGTGCTCGCTGTGCGGCTAGTGGTGGTGGTGGTAGTGGTCGTCGTCGTCGTCGCAGTGCCAGCGAGGTCATCATCATCATCGACAGTCTCCTCGTCCTGCTGCATCGTCTTCGCAGGCATCATTGAGGGCGAAGAGGGGAGAGAGGGTGCCTCGGACCACGAGGGTGAAGGCCAGGCCTTGTAGAGGACGCTGCTATAGGACGTGCTGGCCACTGAAGCCTGCCTCCGCAGGGCCGTCGTTGCTGTGCCGTGGTTCGGATTACTGGCGCTGTTCGCTGCCGTGCGAGGTGACGATGAGGCAGTATGGTATGATGCCGTCGCCGTCGACGTCGCCGTCGCAAGCTTCCTCCAGTCATCGGGCTCGGGGGTGATGAGCATGGCTCGCTGCAGGTCCTCGTAGTCACCCAGCCTCGTCTCGAGCTCGCGCCTCGCCGTCTCGGGGTCCCTGCCCATCTCGGCCTCTTTTTCAACATAGTATCGTGTCCTCTCCCTCACCAGATTGGCCGCTGTAGCAGGATCCCTTCGCACAGCGTCGGCGTCGAGGCCGTACGAGGAGAGCACCTGGGCCCACGAGGCGGGCAGGCCCGTGTAGCCCATCGGACCGACGTCGACATGGACATTGTGCTTGACGTCGGTCGGCAGGCCGATCCGCGGGTCGGGCGACAGGCCCGAGGGCGGCCAGGCGGGCATGTCAAAGTGGGGCGAAGATGCCGACGAGAGCGTCGAGGTGAGGTCAGCGGCCGAGCGAGCTGCTCGGCCACCGTACTTTGCCAGGCCGCTTCCCAGTGCGCCAAAGCCAAGCCCAGGTGATGGACTCTCCCGTGACCGCTCCATTCGCTGTTGCTGCGCCTGTCTCAGCCGAGCTGCCGAGGCCTTGCCGAGCTTTCTGAGGCCTGCACCGGCGCTCGCACTCTGACTGGCCGCCTTGATCGCTGCCCGATTGAGCCAGCCGCTGGCAGTACTGGTAGAGCTCACAGCAGCACCACCAGCACCGGCGACGGGCGAGGAGACTTCACTTGGACCCATTGTGCTCTCCCCTATTTCGCTCCTCGGCTCTTCATGCGGCCACGCTCCTGCTCCTGCTTCTGCCCTTGCTTTGGCTCCCGCTTTTGTTTCTGCCCGCCCTTCACCCCTTGCCAAGCTAGGCGACTTGCCTATCCCTGATCCCACGGCGGCCGAGGACGGGGATGCAGAAGAGTGCGAGGCTGCATTCGGCCATTGCCGCTGCTGTTGCTGCTGTTGATGGCCATCTTCGATGGTGACGTTGCTCTTGATGGAACTTTGAGATCGCTTGAGCATGTGTCTGCCTGGTCGCAATGCATTCTTTCTGGTTGAGGGAGGGTAGTGTGCCTCTGCCATTGGCATGTGCGCCTGCGCTTGTGTCTGCGTTTGCGGTTGTGGAGAGCTGCTGCTGGACGCTGTACTGTTGCCTTGAGAAGCACTTTGGCGTGGAAATCCCACGTCGCTGCCTGGCAGCGGCAGATCCGGCAGCTCTCGATCCTTGTAAGCGGAGGTGATCAGCGGCGATCGAAGGGGTATCGATGCGACGGATGAGCTCGGCGACGAGGCAGCTGTGGTGTTGCTTCCTATGTTGTCAGTCGAGGCGGCATCGCGATGGTAGATTGGTCGGGTTGGAGTCGCAGCAGATGTAGCAGCAGCAGCAGCAGCAGCAGCAGCAGCAGCAGCAGCAGCAGAAGAGGAAGACGAAGAAGAGGTCGAGGAAGACGAAGAAGAAAAGAGAGCATGAGGAGCGGGAGAAGGACGCGCTTGCTGGTGGTTGTCGTGCTGCTGCGACACAGAGGAGCCATGCCGACGAGGGCGTTCCATCACAATCTCATGCTGATGCAGGGATTGAGGAGCGGGTGCGATGATATAAGGCCCAGTCATATCTTGTGATCGTCCCAAGGGCCGGTCGTCGTCAGGCGTCAAATGCACGCTGCTCTGGTTGGAGCCCTGATGGGGGTAGCGGTGATTGCCCCACCTCAGCTTGGACAGGCGACTGAGGCCACTTCCGTTGGCACTTCCGCCCAGCTCCTCCCCCACCAAGCGACTGCTGCTCGCACTGCTCTGATTGCTCGTGCGCCGTCCTTCACGTTCGCCGAGCATAGTCATTCGTCTCTCGCGTGCTACAGATGGCGCTTGCAGCTCCTGTGAGTGAGCAAGCGCGACCTCAGTCTAGAGACTTTGGCCGCTCTTGTCGCTGCTGCTGCTGTTGCTGCTTGCGTTTCTGCTGCTACTGCCACTCTTGCTGCTGCCGCTGGTGATCGTTGCCGTCGTCGTGAGCTGAATTACGCATCAGGGTTCGGCGAATTGGTTGACGACGTGGATCAAGATGAAAGAAGCTGGAGCCGCCCACGCCGCCGCCCACGCCGCCACCCTCGGTCGAAAATCGAAGCAAGGTAGATCTCAAGTGATTCCGCTCTCGCTCTTTTCCTCACTTGGCGATAGTTACGGAGATCTTCGGCCCAAGTTGCGACGAGACGGTCGAGGAGCACTCAAGTGACGACGAGCTGATGTCGGTTAGTCGGCACACCTTCAAATTCAAATTCAAAATCAAAAGAAAGAGGAGGATTTGTTCTGTTCCCTTTTTCCACCTTTTACTACCAGCACTATTCTGTATTCTTTCTGCTCGGCCTTTGCCCGCTTGGCAGGGTCACCCTCTATCAATTTAATCTGAAATCGGCAAATTAGGGCGTGTTTCCTTTGCACGCTCTCTAGACCTTTTCTGAAAGAATTATCTGTTTGTTCTACGGGATAGAATGCTCCTTATTTGCCTTGGCTCAAACACTTAAATGTTGCAATACATGCTCATGCTGCGCACAGTATTGCCATAAGTAAACTTGGTGATACTATCAATACTGAAGGAAATAAGGTGTGGAAGCACGGTGTCGTTGCTTTCATATCAATGTCACTGTCGAAGGGCATTACAGTACTTTGTTACCACTACATACTGTACAATCTTTTTCCTTTCATTCTCCGGGCCCTCGAGACAAATGACACCGGCGTTCTTGTTAGTATCCTTATTCCTTCTCGTCCTTGGAAACGTTGCACAGAGGAAGGCTTCATTACGTGATAATGCGATCTCGCACAGAGAGACTTGCTACGGTCTTGGACTCGGGCGGTACAAGGACCTACGCGGCGTCTAGCAAGAGACATTATCGACAGATATAGGTTCTTGAACTTTTGATCGTCCGGCCGTAGGTCCCGAGGTTGCTGAAATGAGCACTTTTTGTCTTCGAAAGATCCGAATTCAAGAACGAGGTTTCTTGCGCAAAGATGCAGCGGTAATACTGCTATCTTCCCTGGTCGGCTGGAAGGTACAGTACAGTACTTTCTTGATAGAGTGGTGCGGAGAAAGAGGCCGTATCGGCCTCCGTTGTGCGAGCCAGCGGTCTGTCATCGTGCTTGCCAAGATCGTCATTCAATGTCAAGATTATGTCGCTTCATGTTCTTCCGTGTCGACAAAGGCATGGCTCTGAAGGTGTATCTCTTACCAAGGGTCAGCCGGCGGCAAGGACACCCGCAAAGGCAAGCCAGCCACGACACGTGCCGAGGACGTGATCTCTCGACAAAAGAGTTTGTCTCGTTGACCCCAGCTACCTTTCGCGCTGAGGCGACGGACGCAAATGTGCACATTGAAGGGTTTCTTACAAATTATGAGTAGTACACACGTCGAGTCTGGTAGTGTACCTAGCGCGCTAATCTGGAGGTTTAGCTTAGCACCCCTTGCTGTAACAAGTCTAAAAAAGAAGGTTGGAGGTCTTGTTCCTCTTCAGAGCTGCAAGGGTCTCCTCGGAATCAAATCATCAACAGTCCGACGTGTCACTGGTGATGTGGCGATAATAACTTGCATCCCATCAAGGGTTGCATGTTGTAGCCTGAGCAGAGGGGTCTTTGTTGAGTACTTGGCCCTGCTTCGGCTTTTGATTTGCAAAGACCCAATCTCGGAGTCCATATCTGTACCTCTGGCTGCGCTAAGTAGCTGATCAGCGCGGCGAGGGGTAGAACAGCGCAGGACATTACTGCGAGCATCGTCGTGATTCCTCTCTTCTTGCGACTGTCAGTAAGAATTGACGGCCAGGAGGTAAGGTGGTGGATTAAGGGCATTATAAAGTCCGATAGAAGCAGGGATCACTTTGGTAGTGGCGGATGGCAGGCTGCTCCCAGACACTCATAAAGGAGCGCTGGAGAGCGAAGCGGGTTCCTGGCAATCTGCTTCGACTCTTGACTGCCTTCGTCTTAATCCTCCCTGATGAGCTCTTCGACAGACGGCGCCCCGACCGCAGCGGCTGTGCAATCGCAGGCAAAACGCAAAAGCAGAAAGCTAGTCTGGTCGACGGGTGACAGTCTATCGACAACAAAGAAGCGTGATTTGCCCTCAGCGACCAATGGCTTATCGACCCCGAGAAGGGAAGAACCGCTCAATGCGGAACTACTTTTGATTCGGAAGAATACTACGGCGACAAGGGCTACCGATACTTTCTCCGAAAACACCTCGGTTGCCTCTGCAGCGCCGACGATTTCATTGTTATCAACGTCGTCATCATCGTCATCGTCGTCGCCTCCGCCTTCTTCCCCTTCGCGCGGTCACGGACGATCGCGCTCCTTTTTTTTTCGAAAAGCCTCTCGCAGTGTCACCAGCAAGGCCGACCTAGCTGAACATGGTCAAAAAGAAAGCGGGCCTGACGAATGGGCCGGAAAGGAAGCCCTCGAAAAGTCAGATGTTGAAAGAGGTGCCTTCAAGCTGGCCTCTTGCAGAGTGAGGACACTCGAGGAAATTAGCGACCTCGTCTGCCGCAAAGCTGAAGAAGAGTTGCGCCCTCAACCTCATACCGGCACTCATTCTTCCTTCGTTGCGATAACCAAAGTAGAAGAGGAAGCCAGACTCAGCAAGAATACGGTCCAAGCAAGTCTGGCGCATCAAATCCTGCTGCCGTGCTCGCTCTCGTCGCCCACACGACGCAAAGTGAACAGTCTGTGGAGCGAGGGTCGGAATGGTGCAAGGGAAGCGACGACCACCTTGGACACGTCGACGCTCGATGGCCTGCTCCACTCATCGAGCCGACCAGCGCCTCTTCCTCCAAAACGGCCGTCTCGCAACTCTGTCTCGTCACCACGCCCACGATCGAGGAGCATTGCGACGGCCTCTGCTGCAAAGTCGCATTTTCACGCTCGACCAAGGCAACACTCCAGAAGCGGCTCTTCTGGCTCCTCTTCGACGTCATCCTCAACCAGAATCTGGATCTCACAGTCTGACGGTCGGTCGGAAGCTACCTCGACATCACTGGCCAGCAGCTTTGGCTCGCAGGTGGAGACCTTTGTCAAAAGCGAATCTGCACAGTCATTTGGTAGCCTCAGAGCCGTCACCGAGCGAAGAGCGGCGTCTCAATCTCGACCAGGGAGCTCTTCGGCTAGCATTTCATCCTTTGTAACCGCTGCAAGCGAGCAACAAGGGACCTCTCGGTCGCGCAGTGGAAGCGCATGTAGCAACAGCAGCGCCGGTGGCGGTGCATGCGGACCGCGTATCATCGATGATCCTCCTCCCCTGCCTCCGGGTCTGCACAAGGGGATAGTATCAGAAGAGAAGTGGCAGCGCTCAACCAGGCAACCTTTTAACACGCCCACCTTCGGCAAGGACAGCTTCGAGCCGATAAGGCGACGAGAGGGTGGAGGTGATTCGCCTGCATCGAGTTGTTGCAGCGTGAGCCACTTTGGCTCTCTTTCACTCGATTACGTTGAAGAGCGTATCCGAACGGCTAGAGGCGAGATGGAGACCGGTTTGGGAATATCTCCCTTCGCTTCATCTTCCATCGAGAACCTCATCGTTTGAGTCACTGCCTTTCTTATCGTTTCCCTGTATACATTCAGACTATTCTCGATACATCACCTTCACTTATCTTCACCACCTACTTGAGCTGTCTGGACGCAGTGGCGATGACATCGCAAGACAAATCAGCACTATTGGGCAGCCACTTCACGCAACCCAGTAGCTTGCTTGAAAGGACAGAGTGAAAACAGAAGAAGCCAATCGTGACCCAAGCTCACAGAAAGAATTTTGTTGTATATAAGATATGATATTGGAGGAGAGAAGGCAGTGGTTGAACACTACAAGAGTGTGTTGGAGCAATGTTATCCGGAGACGTTGGCATGGAAAAGGACAAAAGGCTGGCGGAAAAAACCTGGATTGCTTCAGAGGCCAATACATGTTTCGAGTTCGCGATCGGCCACAAACTTACAGAGGAATGACCATGGCATTCGACACGCGCGAGATTCAAACGATCACGCAGGAATAACCGCCGACCTGTGTGTGAGTCTCTCGATCATAAGCTATACGTTGTGATCGCGTCTATCTTCATCATCTCAGGCTTACATCATGGCCGTGTTCCTGATTGACAAGCTCCTCAGACTTCATGACGGAACACGAGTACCCGCCATTGCCCTTTAAAAAGTTTCGTCAGCTGTGTTTGTGTAAAATCGTCTTCACATGACTCACGCCTCCGCCATTCTCCTGATCAACAGGCGTATCAGTTTCGAAACGGGAGCTCTGGGCGAACATTTTGCTTCTGTGCTTGTCGGGTCGCTGGCTGTTATATGAGAGAGTTCGAGAATGGACGAAAGATGAGAGAGCTGGATGTTGATCGGAATGTCAAAAAGGAAGAGAGGTCCACCTTAAGTAGTTTCGACAAGAAAGACCATGATAGCATCGGTAATGCTATCGTTCCTTTGTCCTTAGCAACCGTTTCTACCTGCTCTCAGACTTGCATCCTATTGTCCTCGAATGACATTCCTTTTGTCCTCTGTCAATGCACTAAATTTCCCTTTGTCCTCGAACGGAGCTTCCCTTTGTCCTCGAACGGAGCTTCCC